>NC_133622.1:101332352-101372352 GCF_048593235.1 Sminthopsis crassicaudata | reverse complement strand
CAATTCTAATCTCTTTATATTAGCTTCATCTGAGTCTTTCTCTCTGTTCAATGACTCCTATCTGAAGAGAATCTGCAACCATATATCTTCTCATTGGAAGCCAGAAAACCAGGATTTCTCTCCTTAGGTTTTCACCAACTACACCTTTCATGAATGATTATGCAAATAGATTTTGAGTGATAGCAAAAAGTCAAGTGTCTTGTAGTTAGGTTGTGTCAGTTGTCTTTGATTTTCCATATAAAGGAAAGGAATATGTTATGTTGAAGGGAAACAAGGATACATTTTAGGAAATAAAAAGTATAGATAAGTTTTGAAAAAAGACTGTTATGGCAAATATTTCCTTTGCCATAAGGGATGTTCTCTGTGAGATAAACTGAAGAAGGTCCTTCAGAAATTAGTCAATTGAAGTTCTTTCACTTAATTACTAGCCATCTGTGGATCTACAAAGGCTAGGAAGAATAGGATGGGCTCAGGTTCACTCTTTCAATATTAAATAATCAGAGAAGCTTTACTCCATTTTTAAATAGCACCTTTTATTATAAATTGAACTTATTACCATTAAATGTTTTCATTCAATATGGAAATCAGCTAAATCTAATAAATATAAAATATAAAATATGTCAGAGATAGAAATCCAAATCATATGATAGCCATGACCCTTGTGAAGAACAGTAACAAAACAAATTGTTAATTGTAAAAATATATCAATTTGTTATTTCTGTTAAGACTTAGCTCTACAATGGTCTTAACATTATTACTCAGATCAAATTGGAATGTAATCTTGTTACCTGTAGAATAAAGATGCAGTATTAATGCATTTGGAGGAAAAACATTTGCTCTTAGCCTTTATTCCTATCATGTTATGAAGCAACTAACCAGTTTTTCTTTTGACAACTGTGTAGTTTTTGTTATTTTTTTTTTTGCCCTGCATTTTCTTTCCTTTTTTCCTCTGTTCTCTCTTCTTTTTCCTTCTCATTCCCTTCCTTCAGCCTTCTCTTTCTTATTCTTCCTTTCCTCTTTCTCCTTTTATTTTTTTCCTCCTTTTTACCCTTCCTATTTTCTCCCCTTTCCTTTCTTTCTTCCTGCTCCATTCTTTTCTTCTTTCCTATCCTCCTTCCCTCTCTTCCTTCAGTATTTAACTGCAACATCTATTCATAGGAAACCTCACTTTGTACTTAAATTTAAGTCTCCTTTGATTCTCCTGCACCAACAGACTTCAGTAAAGTACTTACATTTAAGAATCTTGTTGTAAATCTAATTCATATGGGTGTGTTTCAGATCCATTTTTTAAATCCGGATAACTGTTACTTTTAAGACTCTGTTGTAAGAATTCTGAAAATTGAAATCGATTTTTCTTCCCTCTGAATGTCACATGATAGGTGAACTCACAGCCTGAGTCACTGCTCCATCTTCTGGAAATGTTTCTGGCTAGCAATATCTAAAGATACAGAAATCTTGAAACAACAGATACATAAATATACTGTTTGAAATGGCCATTTATGACCAAAAAACTAAGAAATCATTCTTCCTTCATGAAAGGTGTATTCTTATCCAGACATCACCAGCAAGTTAAAGAAAAGGCCTTTTTGAATAGTATGTAATACCTAAGCTTTATGCATGTTCTCCACACAGAAGAATCTCTATTGAAATCCAAATTTTTCCTGTCTTGCTGACATGCCATAGATATTGATAAATTTTAAAAGGAAATGGAGAACATCAGTTCCAATTGATCTGTAATAAACAGAACCAGTTACATCCCAGTGTAGGATGGGAAATGAGTATGGACCACAACATAACATTTCCACTCTTTTTGTTAATGTTTGCTTGCATTTGTGTTTTTTTCTTCTCAGTTTATTTTTATCTTCTTTCTAAATCTGATCTTTCCTACTAAACAAGATAACTGTATAAATATGTATACTTTAACATATTTAACATGCATGGGACTACCTGCCATCTAGGGGAGGGGGGAGGGGGAAGGAAGGGAAAAGTTGGAACAGAAGGTTTTGCAAGGGTCAATGCTGAAAAATTACTCATACATATATTTGTACATAAAAAGCTATAATAAAAAAGGAAATAGAGAATCTTCAAAATCTCAAATTATGTCACTTCAAAATAAAATCTGTAGTTATAATTTACATTAAATGCCTAGATTTTTATTGAGTTTCTAAAAGAACTTTTTTTTTTCTATATTGAAGTTAATTATTGATCATTTAGATATCTATCTTTTTTATTTTCACTTTCTCTCCCCTACACTTTAGCTCTCTTGTTTTTTTTTTTTTTTTTTTTTTTTTTTTTTTTTTTTTTTGGCTAAAGAAGTAAAATGCTCTTATCAAAAATGTATCTTCTATTTTTTCAAATTGATCTATTAATTTCAATTTTTAATGTATTAAAGTAATAGAGAATAGATGAATTTAAAATTCTTAAAATCTGTAAATCTCTTACTGTAAAATAGAAATTTTTTTCTTCTTCCCCCAATTCTCTGATATTATGATTTTATTATATGATGCTTGGTTTGTCCATGGAGCTTTCTTATATTCAGATATCAACTTACATGCAATGGACTTTCAACACCTTTAGGTTATTGGTATTCTCCTGAATTATGAAGAATTGTATCACAAATTCTAATAGGTTGATAGATAGACATTCCCTGGTGAATCCCTTGATCAGTAATAGCACCCATCCAAATTATGAGTGATTAGATTAGCCAACTAAGGATTGCTCTTTAATTTATATCATTAGACCCACAGGTTAATATATTTTGCATCCCAGAAAAGTTATATACATTCTCACCACATCTTACCTCACCCCATTCAATTCAATTCAACAAACATTTACCTGATCCTTAGAATAGAAAGTTTTCTTTATAATGATTCTCTTCTTTATAGGAGAAAAAAATTCTGTGGACTCTGATCAATTCTTGAATTACAATCAGTACCTTTATAAGATGAAGACAACTACTTTCATTTTGTTTTGGTTTTATGAGATGTCTAAGGAAAGGCTATTCTGATTAAGTGATGAACTTAAATTGACGTAAGTGTTTTTCATTTTCAGAAAGATAATACAACAAAAATAATTTCACTAAAAGCACACTAATGGCGATTTCAACACTTTTTTATAATTCTGAAAGAAATTTGAAATCTTTTGCTCCTTCTGGGTCATTATAATAAACATAATCAACATTATATAATGAAAGTTCTTTAAAGAAAGGCACCGATTCATTTTAATCTTTGTAGCCTAGCTAAGTCTTTTCTATCCTGTCTGGCACGCAGTAGGCACTTACTGGCTCCTTGTTAATTGACTACCTGATTGTAGAGATCTGAAGATACAGGTCTTATTGGGGGTTGTGCTAAATGTATAAGAAAACCAGAGTATGTCCTGGAAATTTCTTTTAAAATGTATGCAATTCACAGATAGTTTTGTCGTTAACTTTTTCTCCTCATCATTTATTTCTTTCTCATAAAAGTAGATTACAAAATATGTAGAGAAAATAAGCAGTCATTTGAGATGATCTGGTCATATGAAAATGATATAGATATATATTATATAATATACTGTGCAAGTTTATGCTCAGCCCAACTCAGACATCAATTTTGATTGATTAAAAGGCTTTATTCAATAGCTGTAAAGAAACACAAATTTTTGTTGGGAGTTTTCTATGTTTGCTGATTTTTTTTGAATGATTGGCTTGCAGCCAAAGCACTTATCCTGCTATTCAGAATATATTGTTGAATACCAGATAACTGCACCTAAGAGTCCTTAATTGCTAATTGTTCCTAATAACTGTTTAGTATATAATGCAAACAATAATACATGGTGTCAGTTTGAATTCTAAGGCTGTTATTCAATCCCAAGTTTCTGCTGTGTTATGTTCTCTTCCTGTGGTTAATGATGTCTGAAAAACTCTCAAAGGAGTAACAAGCCAGGCTTGGGTAAGGGGCAAAGTCTGTATTAAAATGGAAAAAAAAAACAATAAACAGAGAGAATAGAAGTTCCAAAATATTCAAGTAAATCAAGCTAAGTGCAATATGAAATATCTACTGTAGGAAATCAAGGAGTTGTCTTTCTCTCCCATTATGTTACTTCTTTAACTCAACCAACAGAGATTTTCAGAGTTCAAGAGCCTACCTCTCTTGGCTGTTCACTTTGTATTCAAAATTCTCTTTTTTAAAAATTTCAGATGGCTTACTTTAGATTCAAATGGAACTAAGACAAATTTGCTCCCACATGGAGCAAGGGAAATTTTCCTCGATCTTCTTTTCTTCCTACCCACTAAAGTAGAGAACACACAGCACCATCTGGAAGGCTGTTTACTGTAAGCAGAAGGACAATGAGAATAAAGCCAGAGTAGCTAATAATACCTCAAGTACTCTCTTTTCTGCTTGGAATTCACGGAGGCTTTCCAGTAATTGGCATTTAAAAGTCTCCTAGCATCTACTCTCTTCCATTGGCCAATTGACTAGAACTGGTTCTTTGTTGACTTGGTGTCTGCCAGTGTCTAGAAGAAGTAGAGAAAACTGGAAAAGTAGGGCTGGGGAAGAATAAAATAAATCCAAGCCAATTTGAATAGATCTGAGAGACACAGAGAGAAGAGAAGGCAATGAAATAAAACTGATGACTGAAAGGGGAGATTTTGAGGAAAAGAACAGGGGATTGAGGCACAAGAGTTAGATTTCCATTTCCCAGGTCAACACCAGTCAGGGGTGGACTGGGACTTAACATATCTGTGAAAAATTTGGTATGGATGGTTGTTTTCTTTCGTTGTCAAAAAGGACAAAAATGATATCACTATATTAAAGTATAGTTACAGTGTGGCTGATTGTTTCTGCTCAAACCAATATGAATTCAGCATGCTCTGCACACGGGTTGGACACAAATAGATTATAAAATATGTAGAGAAAATAAGCAGTCATTTCAGATATGAACATTTGGGGTGGGCTCTCTAACTGTGAATCTCACACCTCAGAACAATTCTATAAGATAGGGTTATTATTATTCCCACAGAATAATAGGAAGGAATACTAGGAAGAATAGGAAGAAACTAAAGTATAGTGACTTGTCCAGGGTCACACAACTTGTAACTGTCTAAAGTAGCATTTGAACTCAGATTTTCTTGCCTCCAAATCTAGCACTTATTTAACTGTACCACCTATGTAGAATGAATATGCAAGTTTGTATATGTAGGTATATCTATATCACCTTTGAAGTTTGAACTTCAGAGAGCACTTAACCACCATTTATTTGCTTTCATCCATATTGGGGTAGCATTATATAGTAAAAGAAAAACCTCAAATATTGACCCTAGTCAACTCATTTATCCTCTTTATGTCTGTTTCCTCCATTGAAAAATGGGGATAATTATAGGGAATATTTCATGGTTCTGTTGTGAGGATCAACTGAGATGAAGTATATAAAGTGCTTTGCCAAATCTTGGATCACTATACCAATGCCAGCTTGAATCATTTTTCTACAGATTTTGCTTCTAGGCCATTCCTTATAAACTTTACAGAACTCATGTCATTTCAGACTTGTGTTCAGTGCCAAACTCATTGAAGATGCTCAAAAAAAAGCCTCAACACTAAGCAACCAAATCTCCACTTCAAACTCACTTCTTTCTCACCATCTTCTCACAATGACTTTTCAATAGCCTCATATCCGCACCTGGGTAGACTACTCCAAGCTGATGTTACCTTACCGATTTATGACTGCTTGAAAGTCCCTTGTCTACAGTACTTGAAGTATTCAAACTCCCCTCAAGACTGCCTGTCTACAAGGCACAGAACGGAGTCAATTATGTGCTTCATTTTGGCAATGCAGCTATAACTAAGTTGGATAACTCAGGTCTCTAAAATCTATTCAGGGCCGGAGAAGTTGGCAGCTATTGCAGAAACCTGTCATTTTATTGTGGCACCACTACTGGGAAAAGCTCAAGACATGAAAGCTGGGGAGACATGGGTTTTCACCCTGGTACTGTTAACAATAATCCTTCTTTTAAGAAAATCATAGACATATAGAAATTTCTAAGGAAGAAATTTTGATTATTTTTATCAATTGAGCATGCCAACCCCCAACCTCTATATGCTCCCTAATTCCAGACTTTTTAGAATGGTCTCAATGTCAATAAAATAATATTAATTTTGAATGAAGTTTGTAAAAAGGACATGCCTTAAAATTTATAGATTTAATCATTGGGTTAGAAAAATAATAATAATAGTCGCCTTTTGAAAGCATTTTACAATTGACATCTGTTCTTTACATAGCTGAATTCTTTCTAACAAAGGCTTATTTAAATACCCCCATGTATATATATTTACATATATATATATTTATACATATCCAGTATATGTACATACACAGTAAATCAAACAATTTACAGATCAGACTGTCTCTTGACTCCAGGGGTTCTCATAATATTTAACTAGACCATAATATTTTCTAAATTCTGTCTATACTATACCATACTGAACTATAATTTACATCTATGATGGAAAGGGAATCTATTTATCACTTATAAACATGTGATCAAGTCATTAAATAATTCTAAATAGAAACATACCAGGACAATATTTTTTATTTAAAAAATGAAGACTTTTAGGTATGAGATTAATATTAAATGAATCTAGAAGTCTAGAGATCCTAAAGTTTCCCTCCTAAGCCTCTCAGTATATACATACAAAGGCACTAAAACCCATTTTCAATGGATTTTAAGTTATGTGTGAATACTGGCATGATAGGATTTAAATTAAATGATAGTCCTGCATGTTATATTCAGTAATTCTATAACAAATATTGTCAAAAAATGGTAACTATATCCTTGAGAAAATCGCCAGCTGTTAGCAAAGGTAGGCATTCAAATAAGGGGATAATATAGTCAGCTCCAGATTATTTCAGGAATAAATGAGTGGCCTTGAGCAGCCCCATCATCCTTGCACTGGTTACTGTTTCTTTCCTTCCCCATATTGAACTCAAAGTATACCAGTTCATCTCCACACTATCCTTCTCCACTCAAGTATCTTGATCCATGATCCTGACAAGCCCCAGTCTTAAATTTCTTCTGCCCTTCTCTGTCTTTGATCCTATATGGTGCTGCTGAACACAATGAAAGGATATACTAATTGTGTTCACTACAAATTTATATTACATGACCTCAATTAGGCCTCCATGGGAGCAAGTCAGTCTTTTTATGCCTCCTTAATCCATTCACTATCCACCTCCTGACAGGGGCAATTCCAAACCATTCCCTCCTTCTTCAAACCTTCCATGGAAGTTCCTCCTCAGACATCTCAGCTTAAGACTTTGTATTTATTTTATGTGGGGAAAAAAGGCCACCATTCACTAAAAGCTCTATCCTCTCCTCTCCTTTTCAACTCACATCACTCTTTCTCCACTATTGTCTCATCCATCTCTGTCTCATGAGAAGACGTGGCTCTTTCTCCTTGCCAACCCCTGCATATGCATGCTTGATCACTTTTTATCCTTTTTTCTTCATCAGAATGCCCTCTCTATCACTCCCTTCTCACTAATCTTCATCTATCTACTGTCTGCTTCTGCTTTCTTGATGCCTACAAACTCTTGTGAGTCTGCATCCTTAAAAATCTCTGATCTTGTTCTATTTCTACAAATTTAGATCCTAAATTGCTCCTGAGAGATCCATTGGTGTCTCTCTTTCCTTTCATTCTTCTAAACCTTTTGCGGTTTCTGATCTTGTCATTCAACCCATACTTCTCTCTCCAAAGTTATGTATTACCTCTTAATTGCCATGTCCAGTGACCTTTTCTAAAATCTCCTGTTTTTTGACTTTCCAGTTTGTGACACTGTCAATCGCCCACTTCTCATGGATAGACGTTCCTCTTTGGATTTTCATATCACCACTTTCCCCTGATGCTTTTTTTATATTTCTGACTGTTCCTTCTCTGTCACTTTTGCTTGATCTTCATTTAGATAGATAATCTGCTCACTGGATGGGTCTCTCAAAGATCTGTCATTGGACCTCTTTTCCTTCAAAACAATGAAATTTGGTGATCACATCAGCTCCTGTGTCTTCAATTATCATTTGTCTCTATGTATGACTCTCAGATTCATTTATTTAGCCCTAAATCCCACCCCTGACTTCCAGTCTTACATTACCAATTAATTGACTCATATATATTGAACCCAGATATCCTATAAGCTTCTCAAACTTAACATCTTCAGAACAGAATTTATTTTCTTTTTAGTGTGATTAAGACACTCCCACTGGTTTTCCAAGAGTCTATCTGAGCAGGGTTCACCCCAGTGAGACTGGCCTTTCTTGAAGTTTTTCCAGTCTGCCTTGGACTGAAGAGTGGCTTTATTCCATCAGACTCTGTTCAGGGCTTTCATATAGTTTTTAAGGGAAACTGAGAGAACTCGAGCAGCTTCCTGACTTTACTCCACTATCTTGGCTCCATCCCCAGAAGGAACAATATCCATTCTTAGAAGATTCCAGAATTTATTTTCTTTCCACAAAAATCTTTCCTTCTTCCCAGATTTCCTATTACTATTATGGATACCACATCCTCCCAGTCATCCAGGCTTACAATCTAAGTATCATCCTCAAGGCCTTCTTTTGAACTTACTCCATACATCCAATCTGCTTCCAGAATGATCTTGCTAAAGCACAATTCTAACTTCTTAATAAGCTTCAGTGGAATCTTATCACCTCTATGATCAAATGTTATATTTGGCTTTTAAAATACTTACCACCTAGTTTTTTTCTACCTTTTCAGTTACTCCCTTCCATGAACTCTACAATCCAACAATACTGCACCTACATGCATACACATATACACACCACATACAAACACACATGAATAATTCCACCTGTATCTCCCATCTCTGTGCCTTTTCACTGGCTCTCTCTCCCATGGCTTTCTCTTCTCATTTCAATGTTCTGAATCAGATAAAATTCCATCTTTTGCAGGAGGCCTTTCCTCATTCTTCACAATGCTTGTGTCTTCCCTCTGAGATTAAATCCCTTTTTTTTTGTCTATGCATCCTGGATGTACATACTCATCTACATACTTTCTTCCTTATTAGAATGTGAGCTCTTGAGAATTGGAAAAATGTTTATGCCTTTTTTAGTATTCCTTAGGATTTATAAGTGCCTAGCACATAGTAAATACTTAATAAATGCTTGTTGATTTGGTTTGAGAATTTTCCTCTACTTTGTTAATAACTATATGCTAACACAACCCCTCACACAAAGCAGTTACTCAATAAATAATTAGCGAATTGATATTGTCATTAAGATAATATTCAACTTTCTTGATGAACTAAAAAAGTGGTTATCTTTGTTAAAATAGCAATAAAACTACAATAACAGGTAATATTAACAGCATTAAAATTTATAAAATTATATATATATATATATATGTATATATATATATATATTCCCACACATATAAATAATATATAAAATCTCATTTGATCTCCATTTTATAGATTTTAAAAATTAAAAAATTTAAATGACTTGCATATAGTCACACAGCTAGTGTCTGACATAGGAACTGAATTTAGGTCTTTCTAACTCTGGGACAAGTCTCATCTACTAGATCACCTGTCTGACAAAACAGTGGTGGAATCCAGTCAATATGATGGATAGAAAAACTGACTATTATAGTTTTCAACCACAGATGATTGCATAGTAAAGATGTATTCTTTTTTACTCAGCCTTTAGCTTAGGCAGAGTTGACGTGAGACCTTAGTTTCTTGTACAAGATGGAAAGAAAATAGCTTAAAAAAACCTTTCATATCTTTCCCAGCATCCTCAACAAGGTATGAGACAGATGAGTTTCATTCACAACATTCTGAGGAATCATAGTGTCATTCCCTCCACTGGTGAATAATAATAAAACCAATAGAAAATAGAGGTATTTCTATGTTCCCCTGAACTAGATCTTCTAGTGTGGCTTTATTATTTTATTTGGAGCATTTTCAGACTTAAAACATTTGTATTTCTATTATTTAACGCTCACTCATATTTTTAAAACTCAAGACAAACCCACATTCAAATCTAACTCTGTGTGTGGTAAATATATATTGAAAAAAACATTTCAGATAGGTGTATTCAGAATTTGTGGTTTTGAAGATTTACTAAGGATAATAGTTTCAATTGCCTCATGCTTATCACACAGTACTAATAGTTTATGTTTACATAGTACTTTAAAGTAGGAAAGTACTGTATAAACATTTTCATATTTGAACCCCATAATAAATCTGCAAGATAGGGATAGTTACACCCATT
Organism: Sminthopsis crassicaudata; assembly: GCF_048593235.1. NCBI lineage: Eukaryota > Metazoa > Chordata > Mammalia > Dasyuromorphia > Dasyuridae > Sminthopsis > Sminthopsis crassicaudata. The sequence goes on along the minus strand of NC_133622.1, from coordinate 101,362,091 downwards.
TTATATATATGGGAACTGAGGTTTAGGAAGATTAAATGATTTAACCATCTTCATACTGCTATTAGTCAGAATTGATATTTTCTTTTGTTTCTATGCTCTATCTATAAAGCTACTTTATGCTCCAATCAAATTATGCCCCAAAATATGCCTTGCACTTTTCTACCTCTGAACTTTATTTATTTATGACCCCTAGACCTATAGCATTTTGTTATCCTATTGTCCACTGAATTCTCATTTTTTAAAAACTTAATCTAAATTCTATCTCCTTCATAAAATTTTTTCTGATTTCTTTGCCTGCTCAAATGTTAAATAACATTTTGTCCTGCATCTCTCTAATGCATAAACCATGTAATATCTCCTATCATAAGAATCTATTTGTGTCTTATTCACTTCATCTCTCCCAAGAACAAGGTATACAGAGCCAAAAGCAAAACAGGCCCTGCCCTCAATGTACCCTCCAAGTCTATACAGGAGAGATAACATGTACATATGTACATATCTACTATAGATATATGTAGGTATATATATATATATATATATATATATATATATATATATATATATATATATATATATATATATATATATATGTATATATATGTAGAAATGTACAAAATATATTGGAATTTGATCTGATTCAGAACATTGAGATGAGAAGAGAAAGCCATGGGAGAGAGAGCCAGCGAAAAGGCACAGAGATGGGAGATAAAGGTGGAATTATGCATGTGTGTTTGTATGTGGTGTGTATATGTGTATGTATGTATGTGCAGCATAAAGTTACTAGCAACTCAAAAAACTAATGGCTTCATATTGACACAACATGAGTTTTGAAGAAAACTAGGCATTTTAAGAAATGAAAATAAGGAAGGAACACATTCCAGGTATGGGGGGGGGGGAGAAAAAGGAGTTAAAGTACAAAAAGATAAGTTTAACTTGATTTTTAGATTATTAGATTGTAAGCCCAAGGAAGGCAAGGAATGGTTCCATATATATATATATATATATATATATCTTTTCATTTCTTCCAGGATAAAGCACAATCACTTATGACAATAGACACTTAATAATATATATTGAATCTATTAAAAATACTGTTCTCAGTTACCAGATATAACAAAAGGAGGCTCTCTCCCTCTTTCCCTCCTTCTGTCTCTTTCTCTGTCTCTGTCTCTCTGTCTCTATCTGTCTGTCTGTCTGTCTGTTTCTCTTACTCACTCTCTCTTTCTCTCTAATTTAAAGAAACCACATTTTCGACTGCAAATCTATATCCTCCTATATTTCCACCATTTGATATTCTGGTGCCTCCAGTCCTGCCACTTGACTTTGATGGAATCAGCAGGAGTTTCATGGCTGCTTCTAGCAGCAGTAGGTCCTTCCATGGTCTGACACTTTAAATGTACAGGAAGAAGAGAGGCATATGATGACAGCTAGAGAAAAAGGGTAAGTAAAAAATGATGGAAAATGGAGAAGGAAGACAAGCACAAGGTATTCTGAAGAGAAATACATGTCTAGGAAAAAAGAGAATGAAACAGACAGGCAGGGCAGATATATATAACTAAAAGTTTGACCAGATATTAGAAAATTCAGAGCTGCTGCCAAACACTGTTAAAAATATATAGTGCAAAGATACCTAAATAATGAAATAAAATATCATTAAGTTGGTTGATATAGTACTATATTAATTTCTATGAAAAGATACCAATACATAAGAAAAAAGTGATTATTTGCTTTTAAGTGGGCCTTCTTATCTGGGAAGACCATAGAGACACACAAAGAAAAGAGGTATTTTCACAAAACAACACAAACATAAACACATACACATAAACATATTATTTCCCCATTAGAATGTAAATGCCTTGAACATAAAGACTGTTTTTGCTTTTTTCTTTGTATTTCTGTAGTTTATCTCAGTGTATGGAACAAAATAAGTATTTAATTAATGTCTATTGATTGATTAGCTCAATATAAATACATATGAATACATAAATAAGGAGTAATCCCAGTCACAGAAATCAAGAATTGGAAGGGACTCCATAGGCCAGCTATTCTGTTCAAAACAGTCTCTCTGAAACATAGTTTCCTAAGTGGCTTTTAATTTTTTGAAAGGCAACTAGGCCTCAGGATCAGATGGAATAATTGATCTGGAGTCTAAGAACTGGATTCAAATGTGATCACTGTTAATTACTACTTGTGTAGTTATGGATAAATCACTAAACCTCTTTGGGCTTTATTTTTCTTATTTATAAATGAAAGAATACCTCTTAATCTATGTGCCTGTGAACTGTTGGATACAAAGAAATATGGAAAGACTTTTATGAAGTGATATGAAATGAAAAAAAGCAGCAGAAGAATAAATACCAAATATCTCCATACTGAGAAAAGTAAATAAAAATAAATAAGGAAGAATTTTGATAATGCCTTGGTAGAGCTGCAATTTTTTTCCCTTGATTATCTCTTTTTTTATTAATAATTTTTTATTATATATATATTATAATATTATCCCTTGTATTCATTTTTCCAAATTATCCCCCCCTCCCTCTATTCCCTCCCCCCGATGACAGGCAATCCCATACATTTTACATGTGTTACAATATAGTCTAGATACAATACATGTGTGTGAATATCATTTTCTTGTTGCACAATAAACATTAGATTCCGAAGGTACATGCAACCTGGGCAGACAGATATTAGTGCTAACAATTTACATTCACTTCCCAGTGTTTCTTCTCTGGGTGTAGCTACATCTGTCCATCATTGATCAACTGGAAGTGAGTTGAGAGCTGTGATTTTTAATTCAGTGAAACCAAATAATATAAATGTAATAATAATGTTTAGATGTTCCCCTTTATATTCAATGTTTCTAATAAAATGACTGATTTTTAAATGATACAATATGAAATGAAGTGGCAAAGATTTGATCAATCACTTGTTATAAACTGAAGAGAAATCTGTGGGCTTTTTAAAAGTATGAACATTTTTAAAAATAGTTGACATAATAGATTTCCTTACCAAAGTTAAAAATAGAAAAGGAGACTTTAAAAAAACAAAACAACTTTCTGTGGCAGTGTACATTTACAACTCTTGCTGGGGGGTGGAGATGGGGAGATTGAGCTTGGAAATTCAGAGCTGATGTAGATCTAAAGATAATTGAAGGTTCTTATTGACTATGACACTAGTATGGTGAGCACTTAGGAGTGGGTGGCCATAAGGCTGCCTACGGAGGGCAAAATGACCCAACTCAGCAAAGGAGAGTTCAAAGTGTTAATGCTGATCAGTATTATGATGGAGCCCAGGAATTGGGGTTAAACTTCCAGAAAGTCTGGGAGAAATAGGAAAACACAATCACAGAAGAGAGAAAAGGTGAGAGAAGAGAAGGAAGAGGAAGAGAGGGGAGAGTATGTGAAGGGAGGCGTAGAAGGGAAGGAGTAGGGCGAGGGAAAAGGTGAAGGAGAAGAAGGGAGAGAAGACACAAAAGAGGAGAAAAAGAGAGGGAAGGAAAAGAAAAAGCAAATAGCCTTGTATAGTCTTAAATGGGCATGCTCCTATAAATAAATATATTAACCAGGTGACCCACAATAAAACATGTTATTCCTTCTAACTAGAAGTACAATTTTCTTCTAGTTGAGGGAAATAACTCTCTCATTTTGGTTTTTTTATTTCAAACAATGAGTAGGGACTGAACAAAAAGTAGGTACTTAATAAATGCTTTATGATTAATTTTAAATTTCCTTCTCATAATCTAATGGTGACCCAATCAACATCTATGCAAAATAAGCAGTTATAAGTAGGTAATCAAAGACTTGGGATTGTGTAATATCAGAATTAAGGCGGTTCACTCACAAAGGCAACTAGTTAGTCAATAGAGAGCTGGGCTGAGTGTGAATAAGACCTGAATAAAAATTTGAATGCAGGTATTCACTATAGCTATAAGATCCTAAGCAAGTCACCTAACCCATTTGCTTTAATTTCTTCAATTGTTAAATGGAGATAATAACATCACATACTCCATTAGGTTTTTTTTAAATGTTCTGAATTCTGGGTCAGAAATAATATTTATAAAACACATAGTAGGTGTTTATTAATAATAACTGTTAACATTTATATTTATTATAACATTTGTTATCTTCCTCCCTTTTCCCAAACTTGGTTGTGATGAATGTCATACCTAGGATACTACAATTTAGAAGTGAAAGAGACTTAGGAGAATACAGACATTCTACATTGGAGTGATGCTGTTGCCGCTTCTGCTGATGACATCTAAGATTTATACAGTGTCTGTATTGTTATTCAATTCAGAGCCCTGAGATACTATAGATACTACTTTTTCCACATTTGACAGTCAGGATTTGAATTTAGGGCTTCTGATTTCTATTTCAGGATTTTTTAAACTTGGACATGATGACTATAGTTCCAACCACTGCCTTCTCAAGGTCTGTGCAGACCACCCAGGAGACCCTCCAGGAGAGAGAGCCCTGGAGTAATTTAGGAGCAGAGCCAACATCCCTTGAGTCTGTAAGTGTCAGGGACAAAGTCCAGAGTGGCATTCACCCAACCGTTATGTTACGCCTGGCAGGCAGCAAGATGTCAGCTATCCAAAAGGTGTCATTATAAGCATGTTAAAAATCAAATCAAGCTACCTATCTATCTGCAAGTGACAAGCATTTGGCATAAGACTGATCTTTCAGGTAATATTCTAGAAATCATCTTTGAAATGCAAGCTTTTTACTCAGTGACATGAAGGCAAATCTGGCTGCTTTTCCTGTTATTGTTGTTCCTGGCACTGACATCAAGTCCTAAACAAGAGGCATTTTCCCACACTTCATTGACAATGGTTTGAATAATTTCAGGAACTCGACGGCTGACTCAGAGCTCAGGCACAGAGCAACACCCAAAGAGCACCTAGCACCTTCCTTGAGTTTGTACGACAATCCTCTCCTTTTCATTTATGAAGAGGAAAAATTACTGGGATGCCTGTAAGCTGGCACTTGTGATCATTAACAGAGAGTGATTGCCCATGGGGACACCGTATAACGGGGCACATATTGATTCTTTTCAACGTTAACTATTCTGAAGTCATGATTGAAAATTACTGTTGAACTGCAGATAACTCTGGCTGAGTCTCACCAAGCCGATAAATATTGGGAGCCAGTTATCAAAGCAGTTAAGGTATTATTATGTCTGTGCCATTAGATTTACTGTACTGACATAAACAGTTCAAAACAACATGCATTTATCTGTAATTTAAGTATTAGCAATTCAACTTCCGATAACAAATAGTTTTAAAGAGAGTATTTTATGCAAATGAACGGGTTGCGGGCGCCTTTTCAACTTGACTGAACACTCATTGCTCTTCTATGAAATGACTTTTCATATTCTTTCAATAGCACCCTTAGAAAATTAACTTCTTTGTGTCTTAAAGGAATTGCTCCTCCAAGAATGAGGGGGAGAGGGGAGGGGGTTTGGCAGATAAAGTATATGTGTTGCCCCATATGTTATGTGAAATAGATTAGATAAGTTGAGGCTCAAGCACCAGGACAGTTTTCAGCACTCTGGCAGAGAGTTCCTTGTTAGTAATTGGGTAAAATCTACATTAAAACCCATCCTAAAAGCTGTTTAGTTGGCAGCATATACTTTCATGGACTGCTTATGGGAGCGTGTTAGCATAGGGAGGGAAAGTACCCCTGTTACAACTAACCAATGGGCCCTCAACTCTTTGTACAAGAAACTGGGAGATACACAGCAAGAAATGACTGTTTGGGGGGGATGGGAAGGAGGATGATTGTTGTTAATAGCATCTGCACTAGGGTAGATTTCATAGGAAAATAATTCTTCTCAGTTTTGTCCTTACAAAGCATTTTTGTAAACAATGTTTTATCTATATTTCTAAATGAAGTAAGTGAAAATGTCACTTAAGAGGGATTCAATAAAGAGCTCACAGTGTCCAGAATCTAACTTAAACCCTCAAAGACACGTTTTGAGGGTTTATAGGTATCTATACATATACATTTATAATACATATATATATATACAAACACACACATAGACATATGTAACCATAGATTTTTTAAAAAAATAAAAAGAAGTTCAGATGAAAAAACAAAGTCTATTTTATTGTTTACTAAACAATTTCATTTAACATAGCCTTAATTGGAAAATGAGTAGATGCCCATAAATTGGGGAATGGCTGAACAAGTTGTGGTATATGAAGATAATAGAATATTATTGTTCTATTAAAATGATGAACAAGCTGATTTTAGAAAGGCCTGGAAAGATTTACATGAACTGATGCTGAGGGAAACATGGAGCAGAACCAGCGATATATTGTACGCAATAATAGCAAGACCATGTGATGATCAGCTTGAAAGACTTGGTTCTTCTCAGTAGTTCAATGAGCCAAAGCAGTCCCAATAGACTTTGGACAGAAAAATGCCATCTGTATCCAGAAAAAGAACTAAAGAGATTGAATGTAAATCAATACATGCTATGTTCACTTCTATTTGTTTGTTTGTTTTTTCATTCTCTCCTGTAGTTTTTCCATTTTGCTCTTTCTCTCCCAATATGATTCATAAAGTAATATGTATTAAAAATAAATTTATTAGAAAAAAGTACTTGAAAAAAGTTTGTAAAAAAGAATATCTATATTTGCTACTTGAAAATATAAAGTTATTTCTTTTAATTAAAAAAAACTTTAAAAACTATAATCAAAATATGTTTTCAAGAGAATCCTTATTTTTGTTCTTCATTGTTTGTTAAAATAATTGTGTTTACTGAAAGACAGGAAGGAAAAAAGAAAAGAAGGCAGGAATGCAGGCAGGGAGGAAGGAAGGAAGGGGGGAAGAAGCTAACCCCTATAGCATTTGGATATATTAAAAAAATAGACATATTATTGTATTTGATTTTTACAACAAGTTTCTTAGGTAAGAGTTTATTATTGCTCCATTCCATTAATGATGAAATAGAGGATGGTTAAAGTTGAGTGATTTAGTCAAGGTTATATAACTAGTAAGAATTTAAAGCTAGTTTTGAAATTGGGTCCTCTTGGTTCCAAATCTATCATGATAACTTTCACTCTATCTAACTTCCACCTAGGTTCTCTAGTACTATCTATAACTCCCAAGAGTCAAATCCAGGGCATATAACATATTCTATGTTTTCCCTTCTCTCAAAAAGTAGCATAGTAGGAATCAAAAAGCTTACCTTTATCACTTAATACTTGTGTTATTTTGAACAAGTCACTTAAACTTGTCTCAGTCTCAGTTTTTTCAACAATAAAATGACAGAAATGAACTACATGGCCTCTGAGAACTCTTCCAACTTCAAATCTGTGATCCCTGAAAGTACTAATTTTCCAAGGTGAAAAGAGGGAAAAGATTCACATCCAAATCCTTCTTCCCCTGAATTAATTTTTCATTGTAGACACTAGAAAATTGAACTCTGTATATTGCAACCCAACAAAGTCAATAAGGATATAATCTCTAACAAACTCTGAAGCCCTAATGCTATCTGTACAAATCTGATGTCTGACTGGGAAGGATATAGTATGACCTCTTTGCTTTCACTCATACAAAAGGAACTACAGTACATTTATATCTAATATCTCTGCTTTTAAAACATGAAGTCTTTGAGAATTTCAGAGAGTTTTACACATTTTAATTATTCCTCAACTTTATATAGTTATTATGAATTTATGATTGCAAAATGAAGGGAAGTATATTTTTCTGTTGTTCTGTAGCAAGTGAAAGTTTGAACTGAGACAAGGACTCTGCATTTTCTAATTCATCAGTTCAAACAGTAAAGAGAAGAAGACAAACTGATGGATTTAAATTTGGAGAACCTGCATTGGAAACCAAACTCTATTACTTTTTATCTGGTATGACCCTGGGTAAGTGATTTAATATAATAAGGCCTTATTTTACTCATCTACAGAATGAGGGAGTTGGCTTAGATGACTTCCAATTTCTCTTTCAGTTCTATGTCTATGATTCTAAGCTTCTCCCATTTTATGTCTACACACAAGAAAATGGTGCTGTGTGTGCTTCCCCTAATCAAATCATCTTTGTGAGTCTTAAATTGTCTATTTTTAGTTACTATTTGTCCTTTGTTTTTTAAGAGGACAATGATATCATGGTGTTTTGACTTGAGCATGAATTGGATTTAAGCAAGGCAGTTTCACAAAGTCATCAGCTTCATTCTCTTTTCCAGAGTTTGGTGGCAAGACAAAAATCAATAAGACTGGCAATGGTCCAGGATGCAATGGATGACCTTGGGGTCTTCAATGTTTAATTAAGCTCTAAGTGCTGCATAGCACCTGCTTTAGCCACCTTCATGGCCATTGAAAAAAATTGTTCTCATCCACCCTTCCTGACAGGGGAAGTCTTCACACGCTTGGAGTAGATGCTCCACTAATTCAACAAGTTTGAAGTTCATCAGATGCCCTTGACCTGATTAGCCCTTCTGCAAATCATTTTCCATGGCATGATTGTTATATGTACTACAGTTTCTTAGAGGCACATATGAGAGTTGTTATATAAATATCAGAAGAATTCCAGTTTACTTAGTTCCCGGGACATAGTAGGTTCCTAATAAATGCTTTTCAACTTGACTTTAATTCCAAGTAAGGAAGGGAGTCAAAGTAACTTTGGAAGAGGGAAATGAATTAGATTATCTCCCTAAAAGAGAATTGTAATTGTAGAGACATAAAAATAGCCACTGATATGACATAAATAAATTCCAAGGAAAAAATACCAGTGAGAGTATTCCACAATGGAAAGAATACAGAAAGAATTATATGTAAAGAGCTGCTATCTTTAGAACTTAATAATGTTGCTTCTTGTGTACATTATGGAACTTTATGCAACTCACAGGCTTTTCAGAGAATTGCTCCTATGATCATGGACTAACAGTTGTAGATGCTTCTATTTGGGACCTGTTGCTACCTTTAGTTCCTTCCTTCCCGTGTGTTACCAGGTTTTTGTTCAGATTTAACCACTCATCTCCATTTACTTTATGCCAGCTAGGTCCATACATCCATCCTATGGAGCCAATTCTGGCTTCCTTCCATTGTTTCAAATTGTGTGCCTTGTGTCCTTGAAGCATTCCTTCTGCCCTATTTCAGGATGAATGCCCACCCTTGGTTCTCCATTTGGCAGGTAGTATGCTCACCTGTTGCCATCCATTCTCTTTATAAGACTAACTCATGGAAACAGAAGGCTGTGAATCTGGCTTTCATACATGTAAATTGACAATATAGGATCTCATTACTGTGGGCTTTTATACCATTTAATTTTAAGTACGGAGTATGTGAGAAATGTGTCTGGAAGTTGAAAGTGATACTGGCATCAGGCCCAAGCATAGCTCAAAGGCCTCTACAATCTGCCCTTTCCTTAACACTAACTCAGCTTTCATCAGGATATCAGCTAGAGTGAACTCTTTTCTCAATCTCAAGTCTTTCTTGGAATCCCAAATTCAAGTAGGAGGGAAGAATATTATCAATCCACCTCCATACAGCACTTTAATGATCCTAAAAGTTCTTCATTTGAACCTTGTGAGAAAAGTGTTTTATTATCCCTATTAAATGGATGAGAAAACTGAGTCTCAGGAGTGGTTACGGTTGATGGCTTAACAGTAAGCGTATCTCAGACAAGATTTGAAGCAAGGACAACTAGATAGATCAATGGATAGAGAACTGAGCCTGCAGTCAGGAAGACTCATCTTTCTGAGTTCAAATCTGACCTAAGACACTTTCTGCCTATGTTAACCCCGGGCAAGTCACTTTGTTTGCCTCAGTTTCCTCATCTGGCAAGTGAGCTGGAGAAAGAATCAACAAACCATTTTAATTGTCTTTAAACACGAAAACCCCAATAGATCATGAAGACTTGGATATGATTGAAAACAATTGAACAACAAACATGAAATCCAAGGACAGGGAATAGGAACAAATATTATATTAGAGCAAAGTTGTCAGAGAAGCATAATTTAGAAAGCAGTTAAAAAGAAAGTGAATGGAAGAGAGGAAATAGAATAGAAGGGAGAAAAAAAGCATAACAAAAGAAAAAATGAGAGGATGAAAAATTTTCTACCCTATATCTTCATCATCAGTGCCACTTTACTGGAAAGACACAGTTCTTCTTAGATATAAATGCAGGTTGCTTTCATAATCCTGTGAATTCTTTTCTAAAAGCAACTTCACATAAATCTTGGTTCTCTTGGTTCAAACTCTCCTAGAGCAGGCCTTCTTTGCCACCTGTCTGGATTTAGGATTGAGGAGAAGGCAAGAGACTCCTTGCACATATTCGTCCCTCCATTCATTCTTTGCTCCCAAACCACAGTTTATACTGCTAGCAGTCCTTTCTCCTTGATCTAGCATAAATCTGTTCACAACACTCTTCCATTCAAAACACTGAAATTCAAAAATTTTATGCCTATGGCACTCAAGATTTTTTAAATATCTGCCAAAGCCCCTGTCATTTTTGTTTGATCATATCCACCTGTTTGTGACCCCATGGATTTGTCCATTGGGTTTCCTTGGCAAAGATAACTGGAATTATTTGTTATTACCCAGTGTGCCCCCATTTAACAGATGAGAAACTGAGAGAAATTGGAGTAAAATCACTTGCCCAAGGCACTGAGCTATCAAGTCAGAGGCTGCATTTGAATTTTGATCTTTCCAACCCCAAGTGCTTTATCCATTGTACCATCTAGCTCTCCCATCATTGCATTTTTTGATGGGAAAGATACAGGATGTCAGGATCTGCATTTTCATTGAAGCAAGGAACTCTTACTAATGAAACATTATGTTCTAACACAGATCAGTTGCATCTGATCTTATATTTTTTGGGAATTTCTTGAGACCCTAAGAAAGTAAGTGATCTATGTAGGGTCACACACCAATATGTGCCAGGACAGAATTTTCATTTCCTTCTTTCTTTTTTTAGTGAGGCAATTGAGTTTAAGTGACTTGACTGGGGTCATACAGCTAGTAAGTGCTAAGTGTCTAAGTCTAGTTTTGAACACAGGACCTCCTAATTCCAGAACCAGTGCTCTATCTATTATGCCACAAGGGTGGGGACAAAGAAGGGAATAATATTGGTAAATGCCTAATATGTTCCAGGCACTATGCTAAATACTTCAAAAATATTCTTTCATTTGATACTTCAATTTTACATAGAAGAAAACTGAACTTAAGAAGGGATAAGTGATTGGCTTAAGTAATAGAGCTAGGAAGTATCTGAAGGCAGATTCAAATTTAGGTTTTCTTGATGAGTTCTGCACTCCATAGAGAGAGCACCAACTAACTGTCTTTGAGACAATATCAGTCCATTCAAAAGTTAACAAAAGCAGGTTTACTTGGCCAAAACATAGAAAAAAATATACAACAAAACTACCACAGCACTTTGATTGGATCAGTAAAGCCCCTTTTTTCTACATGGAAATACTTGAAGTCTTGATGTCATGACATCTGCACCCTCAAGTCTTCAGAAAATGTTTGCCATTTTTTCAGGAACACTAGTCTGACCAATACCACAAGAAATGCTTCTACATGATGTATGATTATAAAAGAGATGTGAAAATCATTCCATGTGAGGAATAATTAAAGAAACTGAGGATATTCCACCTTCAGATTTAGAGAACTCATGGAATTGATTCACAATAACTAAAGTCAAATACTTAAAGGACTATCAATCACGTGGAAGAGGAATTATGTTTATTTGACGTAGCTTTGGCAGCACCAGAACCACGGACAGACATTATAAGGAGGCACATTATAACTCTGAAAAGAAAGCAAGTTTCTAACCATTTAAACTAAGCATGGATTGAGTTGTCAGGGAGTGAAGCTCCCTGATGAAGTGTTCAAATATAGACCGGGTTTGAGAAAGATCCCACAAAGTTCTGTATGGTATGAGAGACTAGAGATTATGACATCTCAGATCCTTGCAGGGATAAGATTTTATAATGTGGGATAAAGTATGTATAGCACTTCGTAAACTTTAAAGCATCATATAAATGTCAGTGATTATTTTTATTACCATGATAAGTGAGCTTATTAAAATCTTCTACTCCATGAGGGTAGTAACTAATCTCTTTGGAAGCACCTGAATGACTCTTCAAAACTAACATGTGTGAACATTAGCACATCAGCTGTGACCTCTATTTCAGGGCCATTTTCTGCTTATTTCTTGATTCTTGACTGTGTTCCAAATAGCTGAGTTTGTCAGATAAGGGAATTCTAGTTCTACTCTAGTAGGTCAGTGGTATTTTTAAATTGTTTTTGATATTAAATGATAAGGATCAGACATATGTTTTCACTGCTGGAGGGAACTCCAGTGAGGAAACTTCTTCCAATGTAAAATGCATATTATTTCAACTGATAATCTTAGAGCATTGCCTAGAGCAGTTATAGGTCACTTGACTTTTCCAAGATTATATAGCTAGTAGTAGGTTAGAAGCAAGACTTGAAGCCTAGTCTTCATGTCTTCCAGGTCAGGTCTCTGTCCACTAAAAAATGCTGACTTTCTTATTTCAAGATGTTGTTCAGACATTTTTCAGTTGTGTCTACCTCTTCTTCACCCTATTTGAGGTTTTCTTAGCAAAAATACTGTAATAGTTTGCCATTTCTTGATTTAATTTTACAGATGAGACAACTTAGGCAAATAGGGTTAAGTGACGTGCCCAGGGTCACACAGCTAATAAGAGCCCAGATGTGAACTCAAGAAGATGAGGCTTCATGGCCCCAGATCTGGTACTCTAATCCTGTGCCACCATTAAATAACATGTAATTGCGTTTCATTGAGTAGCAATGGTAGATAACTAGTGAATAGATAGTTATCTTCAGATTGAGAGAGACCTATGTTCAAGTCTCATAGTTGATATATAAATAAATTTCATAAATTCAATTTTATATTCACATCTATAAACAATAAGAAGCTATTGTATGTAAGAAACTGGTCCAAGTCTAAGCTCCTATATGTTACTTAGGAACATATTGGCAGTTATTAAGCACTGCCAATTGGTTAACTGAATATATGATGATTAACTTGTAAAAAAAAAAAAGCTGTGGTCGACTATTGTGGTTGACAAATGACAGGAAAAAAAAGGAGGAAGGAAGGAAAGAAGGAAGGGAGGGAGGGACAGAAGGAAATAAGGGAGGGAAGAAGAAAAGAAAAAAGAGAGGGAAGAAGGGAAGGAGGAAAAATGGAAGGAAGGGAGGAAGGAAGGAGGGAAGGAAGGAAAGAAGAAAGAAAGAAAAGAAGGAAGGAAGGAAGGAAGGAAGGAAGGAAGGAAGGAAGGAAGGAAGGAAGGAAGGAAGGAAGGAAGGAAGGAAGGAAGGAGGAGAAGGAGGGAAGAAGGGAAGAAAGGAAGGAAGGAAGGAAGGTAGGAAGAAAGGAAGGAAGGAAGGAAGGAAGGAAGGAGGAGAAGGAGGGAAGAAGGGAAGAAAGGAAGGAAGGAAGGAAGGTAGGAAGAAAGGAAGGAAGGAAGGAAGGAAGGAGGAGAAGGAGGGAAGGAAGGAAGGAAGGAAGGAAGGAAGGAAGGAAGGAAGGAAGGAAGGAAGGAAGGAAGGAAGGAAGGAAGGAAGGGAAGGAGGGAGGGAGGAAGGACGTAAGGAAAGAAGGGAGAGAGGGAGAGAAGGAAAGAAAAAAGGAAGGAGGGAGAGAGGGAAGGAGGGAGGGAAGGAAGGGAGCAAAAGCTGACCCTATAATATTTTCTCCTAATATTATTATTTAAGTTTGCATATCTGAATAAAAATGGAAACAGCAGAATTCACATTCATTGGAAACAACTATTCATGTTTGAGAATAGAGTAAGATTTACTGGCTCTGCTTTGGATGCTTATTTGATGTAAAACATATTCCATTAAAATCCCAAACTCCATTGTCTGGATTTAAAGTGCTGTTTGCAAAATAGTACTATATCTCAGGATCAGCACTTGTTATTGTTAATATAAAAAAGGTTGTTAAATCAGTTGAAAATATTTGTTTAAATTACTCTTCAGGGTATTTTTAACCAGTTATTGATGGTATTAAATATAAAATATGGTCTTTAATACTTCATTCCTTTTTCTATATTTTAAAAAATAGGTATAGAAATTTTACAAATAAGAATAAGCTGCAGGAATGATAAGATAGTTTTCTTTTATTAGATTGAAAAAAGTTTTCCTTTTCCATTGACAAAAAATATTTTGGAATTGTATTATTTTTTCCTCATCAATATTCTTTAGGAAACAAGAGGATATTAAATTTCAGAAAGGAATGACTTAGAAGATACAAGTTCTTCTTTAAGGAATATGAAGATCTACTCCTTTATAATGTTTTCATACAAATTTTATTTAATAATGGATAAAATTCTCAAATATCTTATAATAAAAAGAAAACAAATATCTGTTTACAAAAAGAAAAAAATTGATTTATGAAAGTAAATAGAATTCAACAATATTTTATAAATGCTATTACCAATTATGTGCCATTGTGATGTTTACATGAAAAATGGCCAACTGATTAATTTTCATAACTCATCCTGATGTCATTAAAAAGAGCATCTTAGAAGAATATGAATAATTTTTTTAGTAGCTGCCTACTAAGTTCCCTACTGTTCTAAGTGCTTTACAATTATCCAGTTTGATCCTCACAACAATCCTGGTCGGTAGATGCTATCCTTATTCCTATTTTATGGTTGCAGAAACTAAGGCAAGCAGTTTATGAATCACTCATTTTCCAAGACTTGTTTTGAACTCAGATCTTCCTTATTCCAATAGAAGAGAATTCTTTTCACTAAACCACCTAACTTCTCCACTTCTCCTTAAGTACAATAGCCAACATGCTGCTCTCTGGGGACTCTTCCCACACTCCCACTTTCTACACCTCTCCTATCCCCTGAAATTCTTTCTATCCTCTCCATTTGTTAACTCAGCTTTTCCGGGGACCTGTGTCTCTCTTCCATAACTGGTCCTAGTGGAATGTTCCACGTGTATTCTGGGGTCTAGAAAATATGCTATGAATCAAGAAAAAATTACCTAAACTCCAGTGGAAAACATGAGAATAAGACAAAGAGAATTATTAATAATGTTGACCTTCAGCAATAATGACTACAGAGAGTCACATATTAATAATATTCAGGGTGTGTTTCTTTAATCCCCATTTTCTTTGTACCCACTGAAGATTTATTAAGAAAATCTTGTCTTTAGGTATGTTTTTTAAACATTCACTTTTTCCTTGCTCATTTTCTTTCTGGCTATATTCTAAAAGTTGCTTTGGGGCATCTTCCCTGGGTATACATGATACTTACTATTGTAGTTCATAGAAGGAATGAAAGGAATCAATAATTTATTAAGCAGCAATTATGTGTCAGGCACTGTGTTAAGCATTTTACAAATATCATCTAATTTGATGCTTACAACAATCCTGGCAGGTAGATGATATTATTATCCCCATTTTATAAATGAAAAAACTCAAATAGACATAGAGATTAAGTCTAGAATCATAGAGCTGGCAAATCTCTAAAAGAAGATTTGATCTTAGTTTTCTCAACTCCAGCTCCAGCATTCTGTCCCCTTTATCATCCAGGTGCCTCTTGTGCTCCATACTATAGAAAATAACCTGGCTTTGGAGGCAGAGGATGTGAACTCAAAATTTGTTTCTGATACTTACTTTCTATGACCTCAGACAAGTAGCTTAACTTTTCTGATATTTAGCTTTTTCTTTTATAAAAGGAGGGGTCTGGGCTAAAAGGCTTCTTTAGCTCCTGCTTAAGATCTATGAAACTTATGAGATATTTTATTTCCATTTAATTACTTCCTTAAACCAAATAAACCAACATGATATCAGAATAGCTTGAGGTACTTAAGGCCACTTCTTCAATTCACATTCTGTATGCTTTTAATACTATATTATGTACTATATAATAATATTGAAGAGAAAAAATAACTTGCCTAGCTCAAATAGATGAGTGTTAAAAATTCATATTGGGTGTGCAATTTGAGTTTGAATCTCCTGCTATAGTAATAATAATAATAATAGCTAACATTTAAATAACACTATCAAGTATACAAAGACATTTATAAACAGTAACTCATTTATCCTGGAACAGCCTAGGACAGCAGGTGTTGTTCTAGCCCACATTTCACAGTTAAGGAAACTGTAGCAGATGAAAGATAATTGATTCCCCAGGGTCAACCAGCTAGTAAACATCCAAGGCCAGATTTGAATTCAGGTCTGTCTGACTTCAGGCCCAGAACTTTATATACTTTGTCTTCTGATATAAGTTTAATTAAAAGAAGAAATATTTCAGTCCTTGTTTCATTATTCTAGTTATTAAATTTATCCTTTTAGTATTTTCATTTTTATTTGGATAGAATGATGAGCTCTGAATATCATGTTTCTTAAATTCTGTTAATATATATAATAATAAACATACTAATCTAAAAATAGTATTTAATTTGGCCACATTTTGTATAATTTATCAACAGTGTTTTTAAAGTACCTATCATGTACCATAGTAGAACATATTGGGGCATCTAGATAGGCCTGGAGTTGGTAAGATCTGAGCTCAAATACAGTCTCAGATACTTATTAGCTGATTGATGCAGGATAAGTCACTTAATCTGTATTTGACTCAGTTCCTCATCTGTAAAGCAATGTCATACTCGTCAAAGAAATGGCAAACCAGTCCAGGTATCTTTGCCAAGAAAATCCCATGGACAATTCTATGAGATCATGGAGAGTCCTTTGCAACTGAATGACTGAACAGCAACAATGAAAAAAAAATGTACCATTCACTAAGCAACAATAAACAATTCTTATTCACAAGGAGCTTATGTTCCAGCAAATTCATCCAAGAAATTGGAAAGCTGGATGGCCCTTTAAGGTATAAAAGTATTTTAGAAAGCTGGTACAGATGCATGAGAAGGGGACGAGTCTCAAGTTCTTAGCCCTAAGAATAATCTATGTGCCCAAAAAATTATCAACCCTTTTAAAACAATTGAGCTCCCCACTTAGATTATATATGGAACACTTTGTTAATGGATATTTGGGGACATCTAACATTTATCAGGCAGCTACTATGTACTGGGCATTTAGGTAAGTGTTGGGAATAAAAAAAAAAAAGGGGGCAAGACAGTTTTATTTAACTCAATGATAATACAGTCTAATGAAGGAGAGAATTCCAGGAATGAGAGAAGTCAGTAAAAATGCCCAGGTAAGAAATAGGATGTTGTGAGGGAGGAACAAAAGTGAAGGCAATAGCAAGATCTGCATTGTATGGGAATATATGGGAATAAGGTGTGAGAAGGCAGGAAATGATGGAAGAGGTCAGGTTAAGAAGGGCTTTGAAAGCTGGCGGATTTTATATTTGATCTTGAAGATAATAAGGAACACCTAGAGTTTATTGGAGTGGCAGGTGTTATGGTCAGACCTATGTTTTAGAAAGACCAATTTGACAGCTGAGTGAGAATGGAGAGATTTGAAGCAGGAAGAGTAGCCACCAGCATATGGCAATAGTGCAAGTATAAGATGATGAGAACCTATACAGTATTCAATGTTTCAGTGTCACAGAATTGAAGGGGGTATGTATGATAGATGTTATGAAAGTGGAAAGGACAGAACTTGACAAGAGATTGCATTTGAGGGTGAGGACAAGGGGTTGCAGGTATAGGCGACTGGGGAAATGGTAGTGTTTTTATCAGTAATTGCAATGATATTTTACAGGAATATAACTCCCCTCCAATTAATACAATCAGTTATATCACACTACAGAATTCTGCTTTAAAATTAGTCAGCCTGGGCTATTCTCAGTCTCCTATGCCTTGTTATTCAGGGCAAGATTCAGATACACATTTATTCAAAATAGTATTTGTGATTTGCTTTATCTTACTTGTAAAGTCCTCAGTAGCCTCCCACCTTCACTAAAAGAAGAAACCCCATGAGAACTGAAATTCTCTGAGGTACCCTGTCAAAGTAAAGCCTGCAGGAATGTCCACAAACTTTTACTCTCTGCCTGGAAGTTTGAATAACTACTATTGGCCAATTCTACAAATGTCCCCTCTATGCCCCAGAATTATTTATTCTCAGTATAAGAATGGTAATTTTAACTACAAAACTAGGCTCCCTAATCATTTTTTATTATTTTCTATGAAAAGTTATCAAATTGCATAGTTTCAGCAACTAATTCCACCCAGTCTACATGAATGAATCTGTCGCCATCTTCCCTTACTCCCCTTTTTATTGTGAGCATTTCCCTTCAATAATGATTTCTTGCTTCTCTTTCTCTGTTGAGTCTGTGTTCTTGTTTCCGTGCTTCCTTGTACTGTGCTTTGGAATCCCAAACGTCACCTCAAACTGCATTAAGACACTATTCTTCTGATAATATGAAGTCTCATATATGTGGGGTCAATAGGTAGAGCAATAACTAGTTATCTTGGTACTCCGGTCAAACTTCATAAAACTCCCATGATACAAGTAACACAAAATGTTCCCTAACTTTTCATATTAAATTCAATTGTGAGGAGAAGGGGAATAAAGGAATGAAACCAACATTTTTATTAAGCATCTACTCTGTAGCAGGGACTGTGCTAAACACTAAAAATATTATCTCATTTTATCCTCACAATAATCCTGAGAGGTAAGTGCTACTATTATTTCTATTTTGAAGATGTGGAAAGTGGAGGCAAAGGGATGACTTGCCAAGGATCACACAGATACTAAATGACTGAAGCTGAATTTGAACTCAATTCTTACTGACTCTAGGTTCAGCACTCTCTCCACTGAGCTATTTACCTTTAACTTTAAAAAATACAAGAGCCTTGCATCTCAATCAGAGGCTCTTTAGTGAGCCTTACTTAAATTCTGAATCTATGATAGTACTGACTATGTTGTTTATGTACCTTTCATATTACAAATATTCATTGTAATTATATTCAAAGTATATTAAAACATCTGTATATGGTACTAGGTGTGAAATTTCATCATCATGGGACAAGTGAGTAAATTTTGTGTGTGTGTGTATATATATACACATATATATATATATGTACATGGGTATATAACACACATATGTATGCATATTATATATATTCCAAAAGCAATTTACATGAAAGAACAAATACTATTAATTCTTGTATTTGCTTAATATAAAAAACCAATTCTTAACTTCCTTTGTATATTATGTTTAAATTAAATGCTTTGTACAAAAGTTCCAAAGTTCTTATAGTTTGGGTGTGATGACCTACATAATAAAGTCCAAAAAAGCAGGTTTGGAGTTAGCAGAGAACTACATTTAAATATTGCCAAGTTAGCAGACCAAAGCTGTGTCATAGATAAATCACTAAGCTTAAGATTTTTTAAATCTGTAAAATGGGGATGATGTACCTATGATATTTAACCCCATAGTAAGGGGATTCTTACTGGGGTTCTTATGAGGCTCAAAAGGATTAATGGCACAGGGAGTTGCTTTGTAAATCTTAATGGGTCATAGAAACACCTGCTCTGGTGCTTGTGCTCAAGCCACTCAAGGCAAGGATCCAGGCTACTTCTAACTGCTCAGCTCTATCAATCGTCAGGTGAGCAGCATTATTCTCCCTGATATTCTCTATAATGTTTTAGAGAAAATACTTTTCACATATATGCACACTATATTTCCAACAAACATGATAGTCTCTCAGTACATTATGTATTTCTGGTGATCAATAAATAATGAAGAAAAACAATAACAACAACATCCACAGACCCACAGGGGACTATCAGGCTTGCACTCAGGCTAAGGTCTGAGGAAACAGATGGTTTCTTCATTGTGCCCTGAAAGCAAGCTGAGCTATAGTCTATGGAATCACTAAAGGCAGTAAATCCCTTAGCAATTGGCTTTCCATCAAAAACAGTCTGTATCCATACAGTCTCGGGAAATTCATACTAGGGGACTTTTGGCAATGATGTCTCACTTGATCTTTCCTGTAATGGGGCAATTACAGTTAGAGAGGTTGTCTCTGACATAACCCAAGACCTCAACCATACACAGCTGTGCAGACCATCATCTCAAATTGTAGCCAGGAATCAATTGGGGGATTCTTTGGAATATTTATTGACCTACTACAAGGAAAGGCTATTTGTTCCACCACGATGGAATTAGGATCTGGGCACAGACATCTGAACATATTCAAGAAATAACATCACCTCTGCCAGAAAGGCTGTCCTGGGCTTTCCCTTGGCCTCTCTCCCAGTTTTTTTTTTTTTTTTTCTCTTCCTGTCCTCCCTTAAGATAGGCTGTCCCAAGATTTTCTTTATACCGTTCCTTAACTGTCCAATTGCTTCATATTCTTCCATCTTTCCTGGCTTAAGCTTTTTCACCTATTTTTTTTCCTTTGTATACTAAGTAGAACTATCAATATAAATGGATTTTCATGCTTTGAATATGAGTAATTATCTCAGAACATTTGTATTGTCTGCAAAGGATTAAGGTGCTATTGAATCCTGCTTTTTCTCTGTAATAATCTTTAAAAATAGCTAACATTTGTAGGACATTTTTTAGGCTTGCAAAATGTTTTCAATGAATCATGCTGTAGAAACTTCAAAATGACACTTTACCCATTTTATTGATGAAGAAACTGAGATACAAAGTGATTAACTCACTTGCTAAGGAACATACCAATAGATATAATATAGGCAATATTTAAACTTTCTTTTCTTTGGTTTCAAGACTAGCATCTTATACTACTATGCAAAGCAATTGCTTTTCCTTATAGAATATACAAAGAAGATATTTAACTCTTTTAATCATGAAAAGACTAATTTGTACTGGGGGATAGGATGAAATAGCATAGGGGAGGGGAAACTGAAAAGCAAGGGGTTCTCAACCTATGGCCCACGGGCCAGATGTGGTGCTGAGGACCTTTATGCTGCCCGCCGGGTTAAGGCAAATGGGCTGAGGGGCAGACAGAATATGAGCTTTTGTTTTTACTCTAGTCCGGCCCTCCCACAGTCTGAGGGACAGTGAACTGGCCCCCTATTTAAAAAGTTTGAGGACCATTGCTGAAAAGATTCAAAGGGAGAGGTGATATGTGCTACCAACTTTAAGGAAACAAGAGAATAGGAAACAATAGGAGATCCTCAGAAGTCAGGATTGGAGCTTCTGTGGCACTATTATGTTCTAGTTCTTTTCTCTAACTACTTCTTCTCAGGCTCCTTTACTGGATGATCTTCTACCTTGTATTTGCTCAAAGTATGACCACCCTAGGCATCTATCCTGGGCCTTCTTTTCCTTAACATTTATACTATTTCATTTGGCATGCTCATCTGCTACCATAGTTTCAATGATCATCTTTATCTAGCCCTAACGTCCTTGCTGACTTTTAGGCAACTGCTTCTTAGAAATCTCAAGTCATATGTTCCAAACTGAAGTCATTATCTTGTCCCCCAAATGTTCCCCTTTCTGAGCTTCTTATTATTTTCAGGATACCATTATCTTTCTAGTCACTCAGCATTGAAACATAGGCATTATCTCAACTCCTCCCTCTCACCCACTGTATACAATTCAGGGCCAAGGTCTTTTGCATTTATCTTCATAATATTTTTTATATGCCCCTTTCCTAATCTGATACTGCCACTACTCTGGTGCAGGCTCTTTTCATGTTCTTAAGTCAAAAATTGTTGAACTTTACAAATCTTCCTTAATGATAGTTCCTTCTCTCTTTTGATTATTTCCAATTTATCTTGGACATAACCTGTGTTTATGTAGTTATTTGCATGTGCTCTTCCTCAATAAATCATGAGCTTCTTAAATTTGTAAGTCAAACAGTAACCATTTATTAAGCACCTACTTAGAGGGAAGAAGGAGAAAAAGGAGGAGGAGGAAAAGGAGAAAGAAGGGGAAGAAGAAAAAAATGGAGAAGAGGAGGAGGAGAAGAAGGAAGAAGAGGAGGAGGAGGAGGACAAGGAGGAGAAGGAGGAGAAGGACAAGGAAGAGGAGGAGGAGGAGGAGGAGAAGGAGGAGGAGGAGTAGAGGAAGAAGGAGAAAGAAAAGGAGAAGAAGAAGAAGAAGAAGAAGAAGAAGAAGAAGAAGAAGAAGAAGAAGAAGAAGAAGAAGAAGAAGAAGAAGAAGAAGAAGAAGAAGAAGAAGAAGAAGAAGAAGAAGAAGAAGAAGAAGAAGAAGAAGAAGAAGAAGAAGAAGAAGAAGAAGAAGAAGAAGAAGAAGAAGAAGAAGAAGAAGAAGAAGAAGAAGAAGAAGAAGAAGAAGAAGAAAAGATAGTGTTTGCCCTCAAGGAGCTCATAAATCTACTGGGGAAGGGGAGGACAACAATCAAACAAATATGTACAAACAAGCTATATAAAAGAAAAATAGAATATAATTAAAAGAAGGAACTCATTAGAATTAAGAGGACTTGGGATAGTTTTCCTATACAAAATGTGATTTTAATTGGGACTTGAAGCTAGGCAGAGAAAGCAGAAGGCAGAAATGAAGACGGAGAACAGACTAATTTTTGCCTTATTTTGTATCCTTAGCAATGGAGCATACATAGCCTGGCACATAGCCTGTGCTTCTTCTATGTTTATTGAATAACTAGTCAATGTTGTCTACAGGAGGTGGTTATATTTATGATTTGTGCATTGACATTAGTAGAGTAGGAATAGTGCTAGAGTCAGTGATTTCATTTAGTGATTGGTATTTAGAACTCTAAAATGAGGAAATTCCTTCTACCAATGTAAGTTGGCATAGTCTATGTACCTATTGTATTATTATTACAACATTGCATTGTAATGTTAGAGAGGTTTTGATATCCCTTCTGACAGTATCACAATACTCCCTTCCTTAGCAGGCAATAGAGTTGGAATTTGAATTCAAGCCTTCTATCTTCTGGTCCATTGTCCTTTCCAGTTTCTGTTTCTGAAATGCCCTCCTTAATGACTCAGTGCAGATACAAGAAGTAAAACCAGCCAGATAATAAAGGGCATGGTGGTGTAGTAAAAAGAACGCTGAGACTGGGAATGATGAGAGATCCCGGTTTGGTTCCTGGTTCTGATACTTAGTAGCTGACTGAGTCTAGGCAAATAATAAGCCACTTGACTTTTCAGCCTCAAGTTTTTCAGCTATTTAATCTACTTTGATGGGTGGTTGAGGTAATTGTCATACTGTTTATTAGAAAGTCCATGAAAGAAAACCGTAGCCACAGTAATGGTCCTGAGTACCACAGCTGGATATTAAGTTGTTCTTAGCTGAATATCTTGAAACAGTGGGAAGAACTGAAGAAGCAGATTCATGAAAAGGTTAGCAGCTTCTTTAAAGACCTCAGTATTTTAAAAGAGGGGACTTCTAACTCGTTGGCCACAGATCTCTGTATATTATAACACTTAGATAATATTGACACATTTTGTAAATTTGCAAATCTGGGATCAAACTTTATCTAGGATCAAAACAGACATAAGAAAAAAAATTGGCTTTATAAACAATGTAAGTCCTTTTAAATTTCCACACTAAAATTGTATTAGAACACAATTAGAACACAATCCTTCTTATAAGGATTCTTCCAGAGCAAATTCTTCTGTTTCTTGAATAATGAGTATGTGGGATAATGAACATTTCTGTAGCTAGCTCTTTTGTATAAAAGGGCAAGTGATGGCACAGTAGACAGAGGGCCAGGCCTGAAGTCTGAAAGAATCATTTTCCTGAGTTCAAATATGGCCTTGGGCCCCAGTTGTATGCCATGGGCAAGTTACTTACTGCTATTTGCCTCAGTTCTTCATCTGTAAAATTATGGCAATCTATTCCATCCAGTATTTTTGCCAAGAAAACCCCAAATGAGATCATGAAGAGTCAGATATTATGAAAAAAAAAACAAATGACACAATTTTGCTTATAATATGTATGAAAGAAACAAATGTTTACAAGGCAAAACTGAGACAGAGACATATGTCAAATTATTCTTTAAACCAGGACAAATAGGGTATGGCCAAGATATCTGAGTTTTCTGTTTTGAAAATTTCTGTGTAACAGGAAGCAGAGGGTAATGGAAAGCACTAGTCTTAAAGTAAAGCAAAACCTGGAGTCAATTTGGTGAGATCTGAACCCAAAATTTCTGACTCCCAATTAAGTGCTTTTTGATTATATCATATTGCTCTCAAAAGTCAAAGTGAAAGGTAGAGAGTAATGTAAATGATTTTCAGGACTACTGTAAGGATCCTTTAAATGGGCGGCCACAGTGCAACAGGAGATTGAATGGTCCAGAAATAATCTCTGTGCATATAGGACTGCCCTGTGGGTGGGATCCTGGCCATATTGAGATAGCTTGGTAATGGGTGACAGGCTCGCTTGCTGGTTGGCTGTGTGTGACCTCACAGGCCCTTTATAAGCCCACTGCAGGCAGCAAGTCGATCTCTTTAACCTGGCTCTCTAAACGAGGGTAGAAGTCTTTATCCCTGTATGTGCCTAAGAACTGAGTACTTAGGGACTTCCTTCATGGGTGGGACCTCCACCCATGGAGGGAACCTAGATCTCTCTCTGAAGTCTCAGTCAAGTTCAGGATGTAAACTTCATTGTTGATTGGCTTGTGTCTGTGACCTCATTGACCCTATTTAAGCTCTCTCCCCTTTTTTCCCTTTTTCTCTTCTTTTTACTCCCCCTTACCATCTGAAAACTGGACTGGGAGGCCACTACTAAGGTACATGCAGGAGGTCATAGAGTAGATGTGATTTACGGGAATAAAGTTTAAGGTTGTTCATTTAAACTCTCCGCTGCTCTGTTATGCTCAAACTACTTTCTATGAGATAGTAGCCGGAGGATTCTGAGGATCTCAAAACAGAGGTAAGATTGATATTAATGATATTATATTTGCCAGTTTTTCTCTGATAGGCCTAGGAATAAGGACCTATTAGCATTAGTTAGGGAGAATAAAAAACCCTAACAGACTACCTTGAATTCAAAGTACTCTAGAACAAATTGATAAAATGAAAAAAAAAATCCACTGGTAACTAAAAAGCTAAATTTAGACAAATAAAATTGTTGAGTTAACAAAGACCAGACATGGGGAAGAAATATGTTGGGTTTTATTTCAATGAATATTAGTCATAAAACTATTAGTAATTGACTTTTCTAGTTTAAACACTGAAGAACTAGTTGGCCTAACATTGCTGCATTGAAAGTAAAAAACATCTATTCAGCAACCAATGCAAGGGGCTTCAAGGGTTTTATTTTGTTTTGTTTTTTAAAGAAAAAAAAACAATAACAGTAGTAATGGCTAGTATTTATATAGTGTTTCAAGTTTTTCAAAGTGTTTTGTAAATATCCCATTTGATAATACACTCTTGCCTCACACTACTTAAAACAAGGCCAAACTAGAGACCTGGATAATTATTTGATTTGACTTTGTATTGGAATATAACCTAAGGTAGAATAGATCTTTGATTAAATGAAAAGCCTGCCTGCCTGCTACTCACTTTTTTCTTTTCAACAGTCTCTTCCATTACTAATCTATTAACAGTACTTATTACTATTGAAAAGAACATCTGGGTTCTGAAGCGCTTTGTTGGAGAACAGAGCATCTATATTTATACAAATCCCTTATTGCTGCTTCAGACTAATTCATTTATAGTTTTTAATGTGTCTGTTAAACATGTCTGAGGATTAATGCATTGAAATTGGCTCACCTGTTTGGTATTTGGGATTTACTGCAGAGTTTATAATTGAGAGTGGCACAATTATAAAGGAAAGAATAATTTAGACAAAAAAACTAACATTGGTGATCTCAACAATGAATGAAACCAGGTAGTTTACCTATTTACTTGATAAAACAAAACTTCTTGGTTGACACATGCAGACTGCAGTGTAGGACACACAGATCCCATTCTATTCCGCCAGATTTACTGTTAACCTCTGGGCACATCACTTCAAGCTCTTGATGCTTCCCTTTTCTCATTATAGGAATGGAAACATTTTCCACACACCTGTCACCTAAGGGCATCTCTGGAGTGAATACCCCAGGTAAACACTTGAGAACATTTCAATGAAAGGACTTTCTAAGAGTGAAAAAAACTGCCTTGTTTCAGGAGACATTGATGTATTAGCTAGAAAAAAAAAGTTTGGTAACAATTTCTTTAAT
This sequence comes from Sminthopsis crassicaudata, assembly GCF_048593235.1. Taxonomy (NCBI): domain Eukaryota; kingdom Metazoa; phylum Chordata; class Mammalia; order Dasyuromorphia; family Dasyuridae; genus Sminthopsis; species Sminthopsis crassicaudata. The sequence goes on along the minus strand of NC_133622.1, from coordinate 101,336,023 downwards.
ATTTGATGATCACAAATTTTAGAGAAATTAAGAGAAATTACATCAATTGTCTAAAAGTTGAATTGATGATAGTTATTCAATTCAAAATATATGTTTACATCATTTAAAATTACCCAGCATAAAATTTTAAAAATATCTATTAGCTAAAAAGATTTTACCAAGGCTTTAAAGTTTATATTATATATAAAAAGAATCATAGAATTAAAGCTAAAAGGGACTAATCTGACTACTTCATTTTGCAGGCATGGAAACTAAGACTTATATCTAATTAAACTCTGTGCTAGGCATCAAGAATTCCAAGATGAAAATGATGCTTCCATTCTTTTAAAATGTAATTATCTTTGGGAGGGCTAATACATATAAATATAAGGAATATAAATATAAGCGATAGCATAATGGGCAATGGGCAAAAAGGAGAGATCAAGGTAAAGTGTCAGATGAGAGAAGAGAGCAAGACAGAAATACAGAGACAGTGAGAGACTGCCACAGAGCACCAAAGAGAGACAGAGACAAAGACAGAGAGACACTGACACAGAGTACCAGAGACAGAGACAGAGAGACAGAGACAGAGAGACACCGACACAGAGAATGAGAGGCAGAGACAGAGAACTGACACAGACAGAGAATGAGAGAGAGAGAGAGAGAGAGAGAGAGAGAGAGAGAGAGAGAGAGAGAGAGAGACAGAGAGAGACAGAGACAGAGACAGAGAGACAGAGAGAGAGACAGAGAGAAAGAGAGAGAGAGAGAGAGAGAGAGAGAGAGAGAGAGAGAGAGAGAGAGAGAGAGAGAGAGAGAGAGAGAGAGAGAGGAAAAAAGAAAGAGGGAGAGAGGAAGGGAAGAGGGAGAAGAATGAAAATGAATGAATGTTGCACAGGTCAGGGATAGATTCACTATAGAGATGGCCCTTGGGCCTTGAAGGAAAATAAAGATTTTTGACAAACAGAAATAAGGAGGAAATATAAAGAGAAAGGAAATGGCATACTGTGTTCAGATAACAGCTTTTGTTTGTTCATGCTTGCCATTGACCTAAGAATCAAGTCCTTTGACTTTGATTCCAAATTCATCAGTCTCCACTTCCCCAACTGCCAGTCTCCTTTTAATAGTATTATGTAATAGAGAGCCTTACTTTGTTTCACTTTTATGAATTCTTATAACGTGTGTTTGTGTGTGTTGGAAATTGGGTTTATTTGTCTTTCTCAGTCTGGAAGTACATTCACAGGATGGAATACCATTACTGATTGGCAAAGAAGTGTTGCCTTGTTCCATTTCTCAACTAGACTGATTCATTCTTCCTGTGACCCCCTAATCCTGAAGGCTCATCATATTGGCGCCACACTGAGTGCAGAAACCCGATTGGCTTAGCCCAGTTCTACTCAGAACTCATGAGCTCAAGAGATCCACTAGCCTTAGCCTTTCCTGGAGTAAGGGGATATAGGAATGCACAACTACACCTAACATTCTTACAAAGTTTTTTTCAAGATTCAAAAAAAAAAAGTCATGGATCTGACTTACATTTGATAACAATGTTTGAAACATTCTGTAAAGGGGTAGTAGTCAGAATAATACTACAAATTACATGCTTATTTTTCCAGATCATACCTAATAGACTGTAATATCATTTTCAGTCACAGTTCACTAGAGTTAAATTTAAAGCATAATATTAAAGTCAAGGTCCCTTCACATCTAATTAGACATTAGAAACAAATGTGGCCAGGTCTGCATTCTGTTAAACATATGCAAATAATCCCTCTGAGGCAAGGGAACAATTTAACAACATTAAACTAAAGGGAACAGTAAGCCCTTCTCAAGGTATGCAATAAATTACTGGAGATTTACCTTCAGCATTGTGCAATATGACATCTCAGTTGCTGTAGGACACACTGTAGCATAAATTGTACTGAGCTTGTCTCACACTGCAAAATATTCAGGACAAACATAGAATATTTTATGCTTAGAAGTCTAACTTCTGGAAATTATGCCAGCAAGTGAGGCAGTTCAACAAAGCACCTATCATTTGGGTATGGATAGCGTCATTGCGAATCTTGGCAGAGCCATTTATTCTCAGGAGCAGGAGGGAAACATTAAAAAAGAATGTGTTTTGTTCATTCTTTGGAAATTCGTATAAATAAGTCTTAGCCATAGACTAGATTTAGAAATGAGTACTGTATTTTTCTAACCCCATCATCACTAATGGCTTGGCTCTATTCATCCTCGCAAATGGATGGTGGGAAAATATTTCTCTGAAGTTACATCAACCTAGACTGCAGCAGCTAGACTTTTCCCCACTTCTTCTTTTTTTTTTTTTTTTTTTTTTTTAAGAAGGAAAGAAAAGAAATAAGAAAGGAAAAATGTAGTTTATTACACCTGATAGTTTTCATGTACAGTGTTCTAGAGCAGGACTTTTTGAATTTTCCCATTCACAACCCTTTTTTTACCTGGGAAATTTTTATGTGATCATGGGTATACAAGTATCTAAAATGGTATGCAAATCAAACATTTAACATAATAAATCATAATTTAATGACTTCCAATTCAGTTATGAGATCCTTTATGGCATCTTGACAGTTTTTTTAAAAGTAGTTTCTTAACTAGGTTCTAGATAAAGCCTTCTGATTGGCTTTCCTTAAACCACATATGATCAGTCTCCCATCTCAAATGATCTTGCAGATCTTCGGTCTTCTGTGTCCTCTGCCCCTTAGACACAATGTAAAGGGAGGAAGTGGAAGGGAGGATATTGTCATCCAAAATGCTCTCTTATTGGAAACCACTTATCATAAATACATTTGCACTCAGATCATGACCCCAATATAAGACCTATTCTATATTCTATTGCATTGGGAGGTACATTAGAGGGTAATTCTATAAATATTAAATGTTCACTCTATATAAGGCACTGCATGATAATTCAAAGATAAGAAATGATTTAAGACTTGGGCTCAAGAAGCTTTCATTTTCCTTTTTTTTTTTTTTTTTTTTTTTTAGGTTTGTGTTTTTGTTTTTAAGTAAGCGTATTGTGATATATTCAGAGTTAACGATGTAGCATGGAAGAGTGTGATATATACATAGGAGAGATTAAGGTAAAATACTACAGTAAAATGTTGAGAGTGACAGTTTTCAACTGGTCAGATCAGAAAATGCTTTATTATAGAGATGACCCCCAAGCTGAGCTTTGAAGGAAGAGAAGAATTTTGACAAGTAGAGATAAAGATGAAATGCGATCTAGTCAGAGTGGACGGCTTACTATATTACATAGTGGAGAAAGATGGCATACTGAGTTCAGGGAAAAACTTGTGATATAGTTTGGATAACAGTTATAATTATACTAACAGTAACACCATTTATATAGTATTCAAAGCTTTCAAAGTGCCTGAATTCAGGAAATAGGTTGTAGGATGATTTGGATGATAATAATGCTTGTGACAATAAATAGTGATGATAACTAGCATTGATAAATTGTTTTTCAGGTTTTAAAGTACTTTACAAATATAATCTCATTTGATCCTAAAAATAACTTAAAGAGATTGGTATTATTAATATAACCTTTATTTAATAGATGAGGAAATTGAGGCAGACAGAGGATAAATGACTTGCTTAGCTTCATATGGCTAGTAACTATCTAATATGAGATTTGAACTCAGATCTTCTTAAATGCAGGACCAGTATTCTTCTTT